>NW_021633764.1:0-45420 GCF_004799145.2 Neltuma alba
GAAGAAGTTAAAACTCTGATGTATAGTTCATAGTAGTTAATCTAGTTAATAAGAACTTGATCCACAATTTATCAAGCTTTTAAATTTAAAATATATCTATACTTGCTTTTTATGTTTGAAAATATCTCCTAATCCTAATGAACTTTTGAGACCTAACTCAACTTTTTTTTTTCTTGACAAAAAAAAAATCTTTTACAACTTCTCATTATATCCCCATTTGCGTTTGTTAAAGTAAGATTATTTTCAGATACAAAATCTTTGATTTTACTTGATTTGGGTTTGTTTTGTGTTTTTAGTCTCTTTCTTTTGGGATTTAATTCGTAATTAATTGGGATTAATATGTGAATAACTTTCGTTATCTTTGATATATATGCATTGTGTGTGTGTGTATATAATCCCTCCCCTCTCAGCTCCCACCATGGATTTTATGTCTATCTCCCACCCTTAGATATTTAATAATAATGGCATAACAAGATTCTGAACGATTCCATCAAAATATTCCCCACAACGAAACTGAATCCTCTTGACCATATTTATATTTTATGTTCACACGCACAAATGGATAAGCATTCCTCAAATTACTCAAGTTACATAGATATTATTACCACTGTAAAAACTACAGAAATTCACACTTTTTTTGATCCACTGCTTCTTAAATTTACACTATTCCTTATTTCTGTAAATGTGAGGGGCCTGCTTTAACATCTACTGAATTTTGTTCAACTCAAATGGCATTCTTTCCTTAAAAAACTTACTAATATCTCCAAACCAGGAAAAACATGAATTATACATGTTACTCCTCCGGTCCTTAATATAAGACCCATTTAACTAATTTGATTAGATTAAGGAAGTTAGGTAAGTTAGTTAATTATAAAAAAGTGACACATTTTTCCTAAAACACCATAATTATCTTTCTTAATACCCCATCTCTCTCTTCTACTTGATTATGGTTGAGAGAGTATCCATAGGGGTAATTTAGAGAAAATTGATAAATATGAGAATGGGTCTTATATTTAGGACTAAAACCAACTCAAGAATTGGGTCCTATATTAAGGACCGGAGGAGTATCTACGAAGAAAATTAAAGTCCACATACTTTTGAGTTTCATTAAAATTATACAACCATTCCTTTTGTTGTTAAAGATTATGCATAATTAAAATAGATGAGAACTTGGTGATATTTTCATTAACTTTAAGAGCAATTTATGCAACTTATTTTTTTATTTTATATTTTTGGTGTACACTTATCTTTTTATTTTAGGAGACATTTACGTAAGTTCTAAACATGAACTGAAAGTTCATGCAATCTTAATAAAATTGAAGATATCATATTCATTTAAAAATAAAAAAAATATACGTAATTAGACCAATTTTGTTTTTTATCAAAAAAAATTGTGATTCTGAAAAAAAAAATCATCATCATTAAGTTCAATATTTGGAAGAAAATCTCCAGCAAAACTGCATTATTCATATCGTGTTCGACGTGATTTACAGGCCCATATCAGCTAAAAATGTACTGGCCCATATATAGACTTGGAGAAAAAACGTTATGAAAACGGATAAATGAGCCCATTGTGATATGGGGCCCAATTTCATTGTAATCTTTTTTTTTGTTGGTACATAATTTCATTGTAATCTGTATCATTCGTATCATATTTCATGAGATAAGGCCCATATCGAACGCAAAAATATATGAGGCCCATATCAAATCAAAATATACAAGCCCTTATATAAATTTGCAAAGGGAGAAATGAACCCATTGTGAATAAACAGTTTTGGGCCTGGCCCAATTATAATTTATTCTGAACTCAAGAGATCGATAACCCAAAGCTGCTTATAGTCGATCAAACCCCAATGGTCGTCGTCAACTCGGCTCCGGCGTCCCGATCTGCGTCGTCCTCGAGGCCAAGACTGATAAACTCCAGGTGATGAAGTTAAAATAAATAAATAAATAAGAAAGCACGCAATTTGTTTTTCTCAGGTGCCGAGGAAAGGAAAGGAAAGGAAAGAGCTAGCGAATTAGCGCACTCTCGCTTTTTTCGTTCATCCTAAATTCTTCCAATTTCGCGTACGCGCCTTCGAAGAACCTAGTCGCAGTTATGGCGACCGCTTCGCCGGCACCCAACAACAATGGCAGCAATGCGATTTCGAGCGCCGTTGCAACAACTCCTTCCAAGGCAACAGCCCTGGTTGGCGCTGCTGGCTCGGGCAATCGTACGGACGTCGCTCCAAAATCCCAACGTGGGCAGAATAAGCCCAAGTGCAGACAGTGTGGCAATGTTGCTCGTTCTAGGTAAATCTTCTTCTCAAATTTTATTTTTCGTTCTCCGCGTTTCCAAGAATTCATTTGTGTAGTTGATATACGTTTTGGAACTTTTTTTGTCAATTTTCTGAAGAAAGAAAGTCTCTTTAGTTACTTGGCTCTCCTTATGTCTGAATTTCGGTCTTGGGTTAGCTTGTTTCTGGCTTTGAAACATTAGAGCTGGTGTAACGTCGATTGAACAATAAAAGCTGACTAGATTATATGAAATATGCACACAAACTTGTCGGATGACTAGTAGGCACTGGCATATCATAAAGAGCTTGTGGTTCTGTTGCATAATTCAAATCCTTGCGCCGGGGTGAAAAGTAATTGGGAAACTACAGGTATTTTGTTACATTTATTTCATTCAAGGGACACAAAAATCTGGTTTGATTCTTATATCGGATTTTCTGATTGGAATTTGATCTAGAGAAAACTTTGACCATGCAAATTAGAATACTCTCACTTAATGTTTGTTTCATAATTATGGGTCCAGAATATGTTATCACTAGTTACTCGGCCTCCAGTGGGTTAATATCTTGAAGTTGATGCAGAGGAAAGTCAGGAGTTATTTGATGTATGAAGCCATATGTATTTAGTACAGAAAATATAGTGTGGGTAATGGGTGGAGGAAGTGTTTACAAATCCAGGTCCTCAATGTCATATGAAAATGGTGAATTTTATATTTTTTGGGCCACAAAGGATGAATATCATGGCATGGTCCTAATATGATTCTGTTTTCATTGAGTAGTTGCATACTGCTGATTAAATATTTCTCTGTTGAGCCATGCCATTGATAGTATGCCTGAGTTGGTTAGTCCATCCTCCTATGTATCCTTGATAAGTGAACAAATCAAGTTGGATGCTAGTTTTTTGACCTTGGGCACTAATAAGAATCACTCTTTTTGTATTGTGCATAGCTGTCTCGCAAATACACGATAAACTGATTCTCTGAACTTCTAGAAAAAGGAGAGAGAACTTTGGAAATCTGAATCATACTGTGCATTGACATTAAATCCCATTGTTGTTCGATGTTTTTGTTTAATGAGTTTAATTAACTATGCAGGCGTCCACATAATAGCATATTATTATCAGAGTTACAATTCATTCTTTTTATGGCATTTTTTGATGAGTTTTAATTAATTCTGTAGGTGTCCATATGAACAATGCAAGAGTTGCTGTTCAAGAAATCAAAATCCTTGTCATATTCATGGTGTGTTGAATTTTCAAACTCTATGCTTTTAGTAGTTTATATATATATATATATTTTATGAACCTGGTTTTGATTCTTTGAAATCAGTATAACACCCTGCGGTTTCTCATTAGGGTTAAAAATCATATTTGTAATGGATATGTCTAATTTTTAGTTGGCTTATTAGTGAGATGGGAATAGTGTAGTTTTTATTATAAAGATGCTAACAACTGCCTGATTTTGATATAGCCCTTGGTGTCTCTACTATTACCTCTTTTTGATAAGATTCTGAAGCGATGGTAGAACTCCAATCACCATGCGTCTGTTCATAAGCGATAGTGTTTCAAGCTCATCTCACTTACAAAACATCTCTGCTCAATGATAGTTATGAAATGAGTTACTTCATATTTTACGCCTAGTATCTAGAATTATGGAGACTGGAATATGCTTGTTAAATTTACAAGGTTTTTATTAGCATAGCACCCAGATATATGCGGATAACCCGATCTGCCTTGTCAAGATGGACATTTTTGGCAGCCATGATTAGATTCAATTTGTATTGAAGGAATAACAAAAGTAGAAGTCTTTCAGACTAGTGGCATTATGGAGGCAATTTTACTTTCCTACATAACAAGAACATGAAACAGGAAGCATGTAAAAAGCGATTTTGCTGTTGGCAGAGTTGAGAGTTTCTGTTTACTTTGTGTAATTTGTTTATAAGTTTTTCCAATTATTGTTGACATAACAAAATTTTATTTTATTTGCTTTTCCACGTGGTGGTAAATGAAGTGTTGAAGGCAAATTCAAGTCATTCCGAGAAGACACCAGCTTCTGCTGCTGCTTCGCTTGATCAGCCATCCTCAGAATCATCTCAATCTGTGTAGGTCATGAATAATAACCACCCCCTCCCCCAAAGAAACCAAAATTTCCATGCATCATCATAGTCTAATAATTTTGATAAATGTAGCCCTAGGTAAAAAGAGTAGAAGAGATATTGATGAGAACAACGTAAGCTTGTTTTCCCCGCATTAGAACAGCATTCCCACTCAGCTGTAAACACGGCTGGATTCTGCAGTCCTGAGAGTGTTTTCATTTTTCATCTAACGTGAAGTTTGCTATTCAGTATTTGTTCTAAATAAGTTGGGCCTAAGTTTTAAACCACTAAAATTACCTTGCTTTAGTTTACTGGAAGAGGTTCTAACTTAGAGTTCCATTTTTTATACACCCTGTTTTTCGATTTCTATCTAGGCAAGTTTAATGTCGGGCCTTCTTAATGCAGTTTTTTTCTCCCCGCTTGAAATTCAAGTATGTTTTTCTTACGTACTTTCTAATGATCTCATTGATTAATTCACTGGATCATGGATTGTATAATTTACATTAAGCATCTTTGTGGTTCTTTTTCTTGTTTGGAGCCGGTTGTTATCTTTCTTCTCTTAATGTAATTCAGGAACGTAAGCAGAGCTGCATCACTTCGACAACTTTCCAACAGTTTTGCCCAGTTCAATAATTTGCATGTCTCACTTCGATCAAGGAAGCCACTGACTAGGAAGGTGCACAGATATACTAATCCTTGTTTAGATTAATTTGTTCTGCGTAGCTGTATAATTTTGGGAGTTGTCACAGGATGCTGCAGTTATCAATGAATGGAGACTTTCCAAGTTAAGAGAGTACAGGGAGCGAAACATTGAAGTGGAAAATGAAGCTTTCGACCGATATATGCAGAATGTAGATTTACTGAAGGAAGTATTGCTTGTAGAGTCTATGGAAGACAATGTGCCCTCTGTATCAGATTCTAATCAGATTTCAATGGAGAACAACAATGAAACAATGATCCAGAAGCTGAAGTTGCAGCTAAGGTCAAACTCAATCAGAAGTGATCGAATGAGAATGCGAATACAACAAATTGTTGATGAGGGATTAAAGAAGGCTCAAAAGTGGGCTTTAGATGGTCACGTTAATGAATCGATTGATGAAGAAGAACCTAATCAAGATTCAGAAAGAGTCAGGAAAGAAAGGCTATCAGTTATAAACGATCTTATAGATAAAATCAATAGAGCCCGAAATGAGGAGGATTTGAAATCGTGCCTGGAGATGAAGTCGCAAATTTTCAATTCAGACAAAGGCGCTTGCGCAATGGAACTAGAAGACAATGAAACACCAAAGAATCAGACTGATGAAAGTGATGCTGCACCCGTAAAAGAAATAGACTATTCTCTACCTAAATTGGTTGCCACTGCTGAAATTGATCAAGAAACTCTTAGCATCATTGACAAGCACTTTTCTTCTCTTGAGCATGTGGAGAAGTTATGACTTGTGAGGCAATATTTCATAATGGTTGGGCGTTAGCTTCTTGTTCTTGATAGGAGTAGGCATCCGAATGTTGTTGTATTCCCCCCGAAATGTAGCTGTATTGTTTACATACTGCATTGTAATATGATTGGGTAAAATCCTATTAAGTTATTGTTTGCTTATTTTTAGCACTACTGGTCTAGAGAAAGTAATGTTGTTCACTAATGACCACAACTGTGTCATGGGCTGTATGACAATCACTTGTAAACTGATCTGTGGGTATTTTTCCCCTAGCAAGTTGGTTTAGTCGCTTGGAAACTGTAATTGAGGGGAGACCCAGTCTTGAATTGAGAACTAAGATCATTTGACTTGTTACAGACAGTTGTGTTTAAGAAGTAAAATCCCCCATAAAATTATTTGGTTCCTTCTAGTTGATCTGAAAAACAGGCACCAAGTTTTGACCATGTATGGTAAAACTAAAATAATTGTTCGTGGTGGTCTCATTTGATGGTGAAGAGCTGAAACCTGAAGAAGAGGTAATGTCAACTCAGAATAGCTGCATCTCCATTACAGGGCTTCTCTGAACTGAATTTGACTTCTGAAAGGAACAGATCAATGAAGGTTGGCATGAGTCATGGAAGGAAGATGGTGGGTGGGACTATTCACCTGATAAAGATTATGGAAAAAGCAGGCCAGGCCGTACATATTCCTGCCTTCTGGATCACTGTGTTCCCCACTCTTTCAGCTGAGGAAAGAGACCACTTTGGAATATGTGCTCTTTCCCTTGTATCCTTTTCTTTCTTTATTTCTCCCTTTTTCCAGGCAACCAAACATAATTACACGAGTTCCAGTGAGTAAATTCTTGTCTCAATGGGATACCCTACCCCTTGATTATGCATAACTTGTCTTTTAATCAGGACTTGTATTATTTATTTATAGTTTTGATTCCAAAGGGACACCTACCTTGTGACAGATAAATTCCATCTATCTGATCTGTATAATCCATCTCCTTGAAGCCTTCCTTCTATCGCGCCATTAAAGATTTTATGGGTTTCTTAGTGGACAAGGGCTTTTTCTTGCTTTATTTTCTTGCATTACCACCAACTACTTTCTTGGTAGGTATGAAACTTGCAAACGCATTTTCCTGTCGAAACAGACGCTGTCCATAGTCCATACTTCTATGTTTGAACGGCTCTTACAAGACTCTGCTGATTTATTCAAAGTTTATACCCATTATCACGCCTAGTGTTTGTGATTCTCAACCCCTTTGATCATGATAATGATTCTCTCTAATGTGATATGTATCAATTAAACAATTAAAAGAAGAGCCTGCCCAAGGTGGGAAAATGCTCATCAAATAATCAATCACAATCTGACTTTAGCTGAGTGTGCATAGACACATGCACGCTAGCACACTCATTTAACTCTTCTTTGATGAGATAAACGAAATAAACTAAAGTCCCCATATCAAATCACTATCAACTTTATAGGACATTGTATCTTTGGTGCCATACATCTGCAAGTAATGAGAATTCACCAAAGTCTAATGTTTGGTTGAGGCCAAAAGGCTATGATTGTGATGGTGATGTGATATGGATGGGTGGAAAGCCAAGAATGTCACATGGAAGTGGTGATTTCCCAAGGGGATCAAATTCAAGGAGGAAGAAAAAGGAGGAAAAATATGGCAATAAAATAAAATAAAATACTTAATTATTGGCTTTGTTTAATGAGGAGATGGGGAGGGAGAAGAAAACATCATTTTCTGGGAGGGATTGGTTATTTAAAAGCCCACTTTTTTGAAAAGTGGGCAGATGCATGTGTATGTGCAGCCAATTAAGAATTTTGGATGTGTTTGGTCATTGGAATTATGGGTTTCTCTGTGATTGTGAAACTGATTGAGATGCCACTTCGATGCATTTACAGGTTTTTGGACTGTGCAGTCCAACCAAAGCTTTTAATGGTATAGAAGAAAAGCCAAATAATAATAATAATAAAAAATTGTTTCAAAAGTTTGTATCTAGAAGTGTTGGACGCCTGAAAGTTTTTTTTTTATATACTACTTTATTCTAAAAATTTAAAATCATAATAATATTGTCATTTACTATTAAAAATGCTAATGTTTAATGTCACTATTTTAACAATCAATATTATTTTTTTTTTAACAATATGGGACAATATAGTTAATTTGCTTCCAAAACAAATTTCTAAGTACCTAGCGTTCTTGAATAAAAACTTTCGAGCATAACTTAATTCAAACAGAAACTACTTTTTTTTAAATCCAAAAAGAAACTACTCTCTTTTTTTTCTTTCCTAGATATAAAACACACTCTCATAGTCTTATTTATAAAATAGAAAATTTTTTAAATCATATTTATAAGTCACATCATTTTAAAAAAAATTATACTACTTATACTACCTTGAAGATGGAGTTAGGAAATATTGGGGGAAAAAAAAGTTGTTATATAGATTTTAGAAAATGACTTGTAAATATATAGAAAGATAAAAAAAACTTCTGTTATAAAAATAAGAGAGTTTGAGAGTAGAAAGAGGATAGCAAGACAAGAATTGGGAGAGAAAACAAGGAGTATTTCTCATATACATATATGGGTACAAATGCCTTGTATGTGGCTTCTATTTATAGGCCTCCAACCATAAAAGTCTAATCCAAGAGTTACAAAGAAATGAATAAGGGAATAATGACAATAAACATGAAAAACTCCTCTAAAGTAATTCATTGGGGGGTTATGGGTTTAAGACATTCAAAGATCAAAAATCCTATGAAGAATCCTAAGAGTTGGGGGTTATGGACATCTACATATATACAATATTTATAACACTCAAATGTTAGTTATAAATAAGAATGGAAACAATACATGTTTTCATTTAACTGAATCAAAGTATGCTACTTATAGGTAATTTAAAAAAAAAAAAAAATGCTACTTATAACACCTCAAAGCTTAAACTTTAAAAGTTAACTTCCCACAAGATACACTTTTTGGATTCTGTAAATTTAAGTATCTACTATATTTTTAGCTTAATGAAAAACACAGATGAAGCCCTCTTCATGCATCTTCCCGATTTCTTAATGGCCTTTTTTTTTTTTTTTTTGGTTTAGACAATTTAACATCTACTTGAACTTCTTAATTGCTTCTTTTGACTATATGCTAATATTTACCTGTCAGTTATTTATTTATTAGTTCCTTCGCAGCCATAGAATAAAGATCAATTACATGTATTATGCATCCACCCGTGTTAATTAGAGTCAATTCGAAAGCAAATCAAATATATTAAACGTGTTTAAAGTGTTAGGCAGGCTTTGTAATTTGTATCACATAATCAAATGGAGGCTAAGAGGTACTACCTCCGTTCCTTAATATAAGACACCGTTTGATTTTTATTTTTGTCCTAATTATAAGATCCCAATCCACTTTGTCTCTCATATTTATCTATTTTTTCCTAAGATAATCCTTCTAATAATGATATTTTTAGCTAATGCATTTGATTAGCAATAATATTTTAAGAAAGACAGTATCTATTGATAACAAATAACTAACTTAATTTATTTTCTTAATTTTCTCAAATTAGTCAACTAGTTTTTATAATTAGGACCAGAGGTAATAATGTTCAAGAGATATTGGAGACGTGCCGATTTAAATTAATTAATTACTCTGAAATTCGCTTCATATAATAATTTAGGTAGAGAACAGTTCAAAACTGACATTAAATGTGTACTCCCTCTTTGGACAACTTAACTCTCAGTTTAAAGTTCTAACCGCTAAATATTATAAGAAAATAAATTTCCCAATTCAAAATTATATCATGAAGCTTTTACAAAGAAGATTAATATGTTGTATTTTTAATTAACGAATTCGACAATAAATTAAAAATCATATATATATATATATATATATTCAAAACAATCAAGCAGATTTCATCATATTAGATGGTCCCTACCAATCTAATAAATCCGAGAATAGTTGCAAAAATGTCCTCTCCAAACTACCATATGTACATGTTTTTGTAAAGAGAGTGGCTGGCTTAATCATGCATTCAATAATTAATAATTAATGATTAAAAAAATTCTTAATCAAAGGAGGAATTCATTAACACGGTTGAATTATATACATGTTGTGTGATTAATTAGTCAAAGTAGGCAGGTTCTAATTAATTAAAATTTGAAAACCCCATCATCATATATATATATATATAAACACAAATTTGTCACAAAGTTATGAGATGGGAATAGTTCAAATCAATCATGCTTCAACTCAACCACTTTAATTAAATCGCAGACACTACTTATCGATCTCTGCGACAAAAATAATAGTAGAGACGATAATAATGGCACGATTGAATCCAATTCCATTGTGTTCCTTTTCAACTCTTTCTTTTGTGTCATATTATTATCTTAACCTTTGTTTGCTCCAAATGGATTTAGTATAGTTTTGCGAATCTATAACAACAACAACAACAACATAATTAGACAAAACAGTTAAATTTAATTAGGATATAGAGATTTGTGATTTAGATTTAACTTTAGCTATCCATAATTCAAACCTAAAACCTCCTTATATTATAAAAGCAACCTTATGAGCTATGACCCTATCCTAAAGGCAAACAAAGACAAAACACATTTTAGAATTCAGATAACGATTTCGCAACCCACAACCTAAAAAGAATTTCCCAGAGGTGATTAATTGAGCAACTAGATCATTTTTAATTAATTTGTATCACAATACGTGCTTGCTTTTAGAAATTATATATATATATTATTGCATTAATTATTTCAAGGTTGTACAGCTTATTCAGACTCAACGATTTGAAACTGCTTAATTATGATCTGGAATTTGATTCTTGTGGGGACACCACTTTTTCTTCTTGTAAACGCATTGTTAATTAATTAAAACTTAAAAGGACTCTACCAATAAAGAGTTTGTCTAGCAGTGTAAGGTCCCGTTATGTCCCTTTGGGTCTGGAGTTCAAGTCTAGAGGAGACACTTTTATAGGAAGGAAAAGTCACGAATCCCGAACTGGATTGGTCCGTTACTCAGATACCTGGTAATAGGATCCAAAAAAAAACCGGTTGCCGGATGATTATATATATATAAGCTCTATAATAAATTATTAATTAAGACGAAATCTGATATTTGATCGCCAACAAAGTAAAAGATTTTGTTAGAGACTATTCGTGTGATTCGTAGCGTGATATTGAAACATTGTTGGTCAAAGACTTTGGTACCAAACGAAACGTTATTAAATTAAGTATTAATATCGTATCATACCTCGTATATATCCTCATCTCCCTCGTGTCGTCTTATTCAGATTCCATTAATTTGATTTATTTAGTTAGTTAAGCTTCTTGTTTAGATTCCACCTAACTTGGGAAGTAAGAGACGTGATTCTGTACTTTGAGGATTGATTGATTGGCATTAATACGTGACTTTTGAATAAATCCAATTATATCAGTTAGAGTCTACTTCTACGCGGATCCGCCAAATAAATTAATTGGTAATTTTAATATCAATTTGATATCATCGATTTTATAGTCTAATTAATAGCTTGTTTGTAGTTAATTTGATGTGGTTGTAGTTGTGGCATGCATATTCCAACGTCATTTTTTTTTTCATAAAAATATTTGGTTAGTGGACTATGGTTAGTGTTTTCACCTAGGCTAAGAAATCATCTTTAATTTCGATATTTCCAAACTTCTTTTTTTTTTTTTTTTGCTTTTTCCTTTTAGGTGGCCTTGGATTCTTTACTAGTTTTGCAAAATGGCTTATTGTTTTTCTCGAAATTACACGTAAAGACGAAGTTGGTTTTCGTTAATATATTTCTTGCATTTTGAAAATATATATTGTGTTGGAAAAAAAATATATCATGTTAAATGATTCCTGACAATATAATGGATTTCTGTATCTTCCATGGGCTCTGTTCTTCCCAGTTTTTGGGCACGTGAAGAAAATTGGGGAATATATAAACTCACACACACACGCGCGCGCAGAGATTGATGGGAGATAATAATTATTTCATGCATATAGTAATTATTTTATATTATTAAGAGGCTAATTAATTATTAAAAGAAATATACATAATTTAGTACCTATTCAGATTGGAGTTGAACAAATATTACTTTAAGTGAACATGATTTTCAGATTTGATTTTGGTTATAATCATACTTTTTGTTTGGAGTTTTATTTTTTGAAAAACGAAATTAAGAGAAATTATTTTTTTTGGACGCTGTTTATGGAAAAAAAATACTTTTGAATGTGCAATTATTATTAGAAAGCATTTAACTTCTATCAATTTATCCAATTTACCCTAATAATTATTTAATTTTATCAATTATTAAACATACTTTATGCCTTTGAATGCCCCTCCAAACAAGCTCTCGTAACCTACATTGTTAAACTCACAATTATTCGAACATGATCTAATGATCTAATCATCAATATATAAAAAGTCTAAATTTCTATGTCATTTATTATCTCCGGTTGCGTGCAGACATTAGACCACAGTGTAATTATTATAAATATTTTCATTTTGATTACCATATATTCATATTATTTCAAATGAATTTCATAGAGCAGTGTAACTTGCATTTAAATAAATCTCACGAGTTCCTCTAATTTTCTCTTCTCAACCAAACAATAATGACTATGAAGAATAGTGGAAGCATAACCTAACCCAATATTTGAAAAAACTAATAGACAACAAGTTATTTGGAAAAAAATGTTTTAACCCATATTTAAATTTTTATTTCATTAATTTGTTCTTCATTTCTAGAAGCAACTAATTAATTAATCAAATGATATTGAAAACTAAGATGATGAACACATTTCACTCTCTTAATTACCGCCAAAGAAAACCAACTCTCACCATCTCTTTTGGGGTTGGTTAAATATGGTGATGGAGTGATCAAAGACCTTTCTAACCACCCAACTAATTCATATACACGGTAATTGATGTAAAACTTAATTGACTAATTTAAGTAAATTAATAATTTTACTTAAATTAGTTAATATAATATGTTTTTTTCTAAAAAGCTCTAAACATTTTTCTTAATTCTCTCATTTCCTCTCTTATTGAATTTTTGTTGGGGGAATATCAATAAGATTAATTTGAGAAAAAAAATTGATAAACATGAAATGAGTCTTACATATAAGACTAATATCAACTAATTAAGTCCTACACAAAAGACCATTGGAATGTGTGTGTATATAATTCTAACAATGGAAAAGAAACATAATAGAGTATCTTATTGTGTACATGTGTTAAATTTTAATTTACTTTTAGAAAACAATTATAAGGATTGGTTTGTTCATTAAGCGTCTCAAGACAACTTTCATATTAAATTTTTTAATTGGGAGGATTAATTTTTTTGCTTGGGTGTGGGAAACTTTTAATTGTGGCCTTGTATTATTAAGAAAAAAATTTGCCCCCATTCTCATAGGCGGTAGTTCACGTGCTAGGCACGTGACATGATTTAAATTGACCTAGTATATATCTATGATATATGTAGTGTGAAAAAGATATGGAACGCGCGCAGGAAACATGGTGATGGAGACAAAAGTTGGGCCCCGATATGGATGGAAAATAAAATGAGGTGACAACTAATTAATTACAAGATTCAACAATTGATTATTAATTAATTAATATATCAAACCATCCATCAACAGTGGATTTTCGATTAAATATTTCACTTATCGTCAACCTAATTGGATATCCTCTTTTTTTTTTTGGGTAATAGAATTGGATATCCTCTTTGATCTAATTATGCATATTTAGCAAAGTAATTTGTTCGTATGTGCATCAATTAGTAGACACATAGCTGTTTATTTATATTTCTTATTCTTCCTGGCTTTCAGCATCCAGAATAATTAATTATTAGAACTATAATGAACACTTGATATATAACTAGATTGAATAATTGGAATTAAGTTATTATTCGAATCAAAAATTGAAAGAGGTAAGCATTTGGTGGCTTGGTGCTTGTTAATGAAAGTTGGGGAAATAAAGCTCTATATATATAGGGTTTGGTGGAGTTTGAAAGCCAGAGGAAAAACTGAAAGGTAAATGGCTAAAGGATTAATAAAAATAAGTCAAATCTTTATTTTTCTTTCAGAAATATTAGTTAAATTAAGCTTTATCTTGTTTTAATAAATTATTTTTGACACCTTCACATATTTGATTACAAAAAATTTACTCTGAATCATTTTACAATTTTCAGTAGTATTAAAATTAATTTCCTAAGAGTGCGTTAAGCTTTTAGTAACTATCTTATTAATTGGACCCGGAGATGCTTAAATCTAACCCAGTGGTACATAAAATCATAGGTTAACACTTCATTAAACTTGATTAATATCAACCTGATTTTGAATCCCTTAGCCTGTAGCGATTTGGTGTCCCATTTGGTGAACATGTAATGGTTGGAGGCTAGTAATTAAAATAAATGTCGATAAATATCCCCTAGAAAAAGTTAGGTCTCTCTGTTAATATTTTCAACATACCAGTATAAATTGCGTTGGTGCCTCTCTCTCTTGAAGTTCTATGTTAAAAAAAAAAAAGGGTCTTTAGATATATACTATTTTGTCGTTTTAATGAAATTAAAAATGAATAATAAGAATAATAATAATAAATTAATTGCGCAGAGACCTAGCAGTCTGCTTTAAGGGAGATGGGAAAAGTGGGGGAAAACAAGAGGGAAAGGCATGAATTATGGCAAACAAAGAGGGATCCAACAAAGCAACGTGGACGCAAAGCAAAGCAAACATGTTCTAATAATACTTACACATTGCATATTATTACTCCTTTTCGTACATATAAACATGTCACTACAACCTCTTCTTTCAAAATTATCTCTCCATCCCAAAGTTCAGCTCTTGAGAATCATATAGCAGTTAGCATTTATTTACCCAATATATATATGGAATATGGACCCCCATCACTCAATAAAGCATATAGACAAAAGAAAATTAAAAGCGACCATTATGTATGTGCAGTGCGGGTGTGGGATCGATGTGCATTTATTCACTGGGAATTAGTGTTTTAAAAGCAGGACCGAGTACTGAACCGGAAAAGCTTGTAGTTCATAATTTTCATAGTTCAACATACGGCTACAAATGGTTTGAAAATACATTCGTTTTTTAAGGATTCAATTTTTTTTAAGTCTTCGATAGTTTTATTTCTAATTTTTCCAACATTTTTTCTGCTAGCTATGTTTAAAACCTCTTTTTTCCGAAATTTTCTGAATGCTAGTTTAATTTGTGGATTCTGGTTCAATAATGGCTCAACTCTGATATAACTCAATTCAATCACTTGCTAGCGAGTACAACTGATGATCTAACTGGTCCATCCGATACAGTCCTTTAATCACTGTAATAGATTTTAATATTGGGAATGAAGCATGTTAGGTTTAAAGGAAAAGAACATGGGTGTGTTTCAACTACTCCTGCTACCTTTGGAAAAATTTCGATGGCTTCAATAATGTCAGCCTCAGCCATCATCAACTATTAATTGATATGATCGATCAAAATGCCTTCTCATTTCTCCTTTCTCTTAAACACAAGTTTGGTCAATTCCCCTTTCTCATTTTCCTTCCTTTGCCTTGACGAATGAATTTAGATATACGCAAACAGAGAAAGGACTCAAGAGTTTTTAATTATAGTAGTATTTAGGACAATTCATACATGTGGAACCCCACATGGCTTGGACTCATCATCCTCTTGATGATGTGTGTAGCTTTTAATTACAAGTTGAAGATATATAGTAGTAGGTCTTATACGCTTACATATATATTCCAACTTCTTCAATAGTATGTGCGTGCTTTGTTCCCAAGAAATTGACTCCAACCAAACATGTCACGCCAATGGTACAGAGGCCTTTGGAATCAAGCCAAAACACAAATAAGAGAACCTCAGCAACAACTTGAAAGCTTATTATTACATCCAATCCTTAATTGATATAAGAATTGGATAACTTATTTTGCAAATATTAAGAAAAATCGGTTAAGCTGGTTATTTAATTTGTAACAAATATGTATGGACTTTTTTATACCATCCTATTTAATCATGTGAATTAGAATTACCTCTTGCTTGATAATCGCCTTAATATATATAATTAATAGAGATATTTTAGAAAATTATAAATTTTAGAGACATTGGGCTAAATGCTTATATTTATGATTAAATCCATCTCCCAACTAGTTTTTATATAATAACCAAAGGCATTACTTTTTTTTTTTTGTAATTAGAAAAAGAAACAAGTACTAACAACTCAAAATTACAAGTGGAATCAAATTTGGGATTTTTCATTTATAAAAGAATATTGATATCATTAAGCTACGCAAGGTGATCTACAATTCATTTCTTTGTTCCACCCAACACTACCCCATCTCTAATGGGGTATAGAGAAATTGGGTTGGAAGGATGTGAAGTTGATATGCACAATTCACAAGGGTGTTTGGTAAGGGCTAGGCAGGAGAAGTACATATTGAAGAAAAGAAGAAAATGTGGTACAAGGTAAATTTGCATGTTGGTGTGTTGGAGGGATGGATTTATTATTTGTTTGGTTGGTTGTGTGAGAAAATTGAGAATCATTGATGAGAGAGAAAGAAACATTACTAGCTAGCTCGCATTTTTCGACCTGAACCACCTTATTAATGCCTCTCGTTTTCCTTGGCAGAGAAAAAGATTTGTAACGTCACCGACGCCTCAACAGAAAGTGATCGATTTGAAAATCTCAATGACAAATAAATAAATAAATCTGGCAAAAACAAAAACAGTCAATTTAATTTAATTAAGCAGAACTTTTTTAATTAAAAGCGCAGCCCCTAGCTGCTTGAAGTTATAAGGTGGGAGATATTTATGTGGCCAGGTTAAGTTCCGTAATTGGAGATTTCAACTTCTGATTATTGCTGTTACGAAACGTGAATATTTTTAATTAAGGCGGTGAAATGATGACGTGATTATATATGGCATTTGCCTTGCAACTATGGCTAAAATATTCAACAAGAACTCTTGACTAATTTGATATAAATATTTGTATTGGTGGCATTGTTGACCAAAAAAACATAATTTTTATACGCAAGTATTTAGTAATGTATAAATAATTGATTAATGGTGTTAGTTTACACAAGATTATAAATTAATGGTTTGTGTCTATTACAAATTTATAAGACGCAAACTCGTGGGACGTGCGACATTATTATTATAAGACACATATACATATGCCACTCCAAATGTTGTTAATTAGCCCAAGTTAATTGAACTCAAGGGTTTTATTGCCCAACTTCTTGCACGACCGTTTTGACTCAAGTGATGAGAAGTAAAATATTTTTAAGAGCTTCAATTCATTTGTTCGTAATTTCATTTGAATTTATAAATATTATCTTGGATTTAGACCTGCTTTTGATGGACCGAGATATTTAATGAGGTTGTTTAACTGAACTAAATAATATTAACTTAATTAATATTTAATTTGATATTGTTAAATTAGTTTTAACTGCATAAAAATCATAATTGGATTGATTATTTCACGAAAGATGAATTTGATATGTAATAATTTCTATCATAGATATTTCACCCACTCATTAACAGAGTGAAATTCTCTCTTCTCCCATTTTTTTCTCTCCCATGAGATACATCCATTGTACCTAAATACTACTTCTTATCCTTAATATAAAATCCAACTGACTAATTTGGAGAGATTAAAAAATAACTAAATTATTTTAATATATTTATATTTATCATTTATCTTTAAACTAATTTGCCTCACCCATAAATTGACTTATATATAATCCAATGATAGATGTAAGCGTTTTAGAGGTATCATGCTACTTCCGGTTTTAATTATAAGATCTTATTTATAATCTATAAAAGAAGTCTTAGAATTAGGATTAGAGATAGCATATGCTATAATTATATACTCAAATTAGTTAATTAGATACAATATTAAGGGCTATAAGTAGTAAAATAGTTTCCAATAATCAATTCTCTCTTCCTCCAATAATCAAGCACATTACATTTTTTTAAAAAATTAACTACACTGTATTTATATCAGGTTCTAAACTCTGTATTCATAACTTGTGAATAATAAATTTTTTTTCCTTATCTTCTTTATACTCCTCACATCGATCATTGGACAACGGCAAAAGGAAGTTTCTTAATTATTAAGAACCCTAATCAATATACTACCTTGAATCCTAAATATAAGAGTTAGTTGATTAATTTGAATAGATAAAAGAAATAAGTTAAGCTAGTTTTTTTGTAATAAATAGGTATTTTCTTTCCTAAAATATCCTTACTAGTCAACTTTAATTTATTGACTAGAACTACCATTATTAGAAGAACTATCTTGGAAAAAAAATAAATAAACATGAAAAACAAAATAGATTAAGGTCTTATATTTAGAATCAAAATAAAAATTAAAAGAAAGCTTATATTAAAGACCCGAGGTGATGTGTGTGTATCAAGACCATAATATATTAAGTTTATGAAAAAATACATTATTAACAAATCATACATAATATGGCGGATCCAACTTACCTCAAGACTGATCTACCCCCCCCCCCCCCAAAAAAAAACACACAGACACAGACACAGACACACATCTTTGTCTTTTCTCTTTTCTTGAGTAAATAACTCTAATATTTTCGTTTTGACTTTGGCATCTATCGATGCTCACCAGTTAATAATAATGCTATGGAATTCAAAATTGTTGAGGTAACTCATGCTGAAAAAGTAAAAGGGTATACTATGGCACGCCAAATTCTTTTTAAATTCCTAGTTATGTCTTCGCTTCATGAAACGTAAAGAGAAAAGAGTTAATTTGTGTGCAAAAGGAACTCTTCTTCTGTCCTTCTCACCACATGGAACAGCAGCACCACAACAAATATATTCCAAAACTTCCTTCAATCATAAAAAAAATTAAAATTTATGTATATAATATTGTGCAAAGAAATACAAGGATAATAATAATAATAATAAGTATGAAGATATGATGCAAGTCTTACGTGATGTGTATTATCTTGTCAAATTATGAATTTCTGGATATATATATACACAGACATATATATGGATGATTCAATTTGCCTAATACTCCTCTGGTCCTTAATATAGGACCCAATTGTTGAATTAGTTTTGGTCCTAAATATAAGACCCATTTATCATATTTATCATTTTTTTTTAAATTACACCTATAGATACTTCCCCAACCATAATCAAGTAGAAGAGGAAGAAGAGGTATTAAGAAAGATGATTATGGTGTTTTAGGAAAAATGTGTCACTTTTCTTATAATTAACTAACTTACCTAACTTTCCTAATCTAATCAAATTAGTTAAATGAGTTTTAATACCAGAGGAATAGTATATATTTGTGAGTCATAATTAAAAGAATATATAATTGGGATGGGATAAGCATCTGAGTTTTGAGAGGTTATACAGCAGGTTGTCTAGCTTAAGTCAAAATAATGAAAGTCTCTTTTTGTGTTAATTTTGATTCCTCTCTCTCATCTCCATTATTATTGGTTCCCCATATACCCAAAAAAAAGAAAAAACCTTTCCACACTCACAAATAAACAAAAAAAAAATCTAACCACATCTAACTATTTATAATCTTGTGATTAATTAATCAATTAAGTCTTTTTCACCTTAATTTTCTTCTTCTTTTTTCTTTTTTCTTTTTTAGTGGCTTCTAAGTGAGGGCAAACCTATTCATATTTTGATATTGTGGCTCGCTCCTCCTCTCACTTTGGGTTACCTTGAAATGAGGAAATAGCTTACCTTTGCTTTTTAACTAGACACCTACCTAGTTACACCACTATACCATAGTCAACCATTACACACACACACACACACACACACACACACACAATGGTGGGGGTTGGCATAATAATATATGTTTTTGTATTACTAGGTGTCGCTTTCTGGGGTACGTGTCTGCTCCAAAATTCATAAATAGTTGTCTATACTCGATAAAATAATAATATTCAATTATTTCTATATATACCTTATTATCTACCTATCTCTTCATATTCTAAGCAAGACGGTGCATATAAATTATAGTTCAATCCATATCTTAGAAAGGGCCAATAATTATGAAAACACGAGAGAGGTTATATATATTAATAGTGAAACCAATTACATTAGTTTATGACTATATGTAATCCAGAAAGGAAAAATTTGACTAACCAAGGAAAAATAAATTAAGAAAATGGGAACTTGTATAATGTCTGATGGATTGTGAGGGTTATCGTCTATGATTTTATTAATTATTTGAATTTGATATTTAATGACCTAATTAAACAAATTATTATACAAATACAAGTGTATGTGCTGTTGTTGGGGAATAATGTCAACTTTTTTATAGCACCACTTTTCTTTTGGTTCTAATTACTTGTTCGCCATAAATAAAATCAAATTCCCAAATCGATCCTTTTCATCACGTTATCTCTAATATATGCCAGTATTTATATTTCATGTGGTTAAAAAAAAAACCCTAGAGTGGTTTAGGGGGGAAAAAAAAAGGGACCAGTTGAATAGAAAGTGATAGGAGAAGCTATGGGTTAGGGAGAATAGTATGATTACATGAATATGGAAACTGAGCTATACAATCCTTTGAATTTATTAATGGGACCATATTCTTTCATCACTTTCCCACTTTATTATTATTTGTTCTTAACCTTTACTCTCTCTGTTTTTTTTTACAAAATTATTAAATTGTTACCCACTCAAAAAAGAAAAACAAAAAAGAGAGTAAAGAGTTATATTCTGGAAGAGGATTCAACTTTTTCTTGTGGTCCAATGAGCAATAGTTCCCATCAAAGATTTCTAATTTATTTTTTTTATTTTTGGGAGAATCCAAAAAAATACTTTTCAATTTCAAAATTTCAGATCAATATTATTCACTATGCTTTAACAGCAACGGACAATATTTAAAAAGTAAATGACAATATGTTTTTGTATTCATTCCTGATTTATGATTTTAAAATTTTAGAAGTAATTTTTTGAGATTTTTTCTTTATTTTTTGTTTGGCCCCAGACTCCGGATTGATTTCTTCTACCTAATAATTGATACACACATAGGTTCAGAATTATTTTACGCTGCCACAAAAATTAATGTTCTGCAAAAATTTCATCTTTCATTATACCCATCTCTGACGCAGAATATATACACACACACATAGAATTCAAACTTAAATATTACATGATGAATAAATTTGGCATTTTATTTTAAAAAAAATAAAACTTACATATGGACCAAACCAAACGCATTATCATCGTATTTATATATTTATGCTTCAGATCAATTCGAATCATTCAAACGAAATATCATGAACCAAAGTTACTCGGAGATATTATAATTAATGAAGTGAAACAAAAATCTGCAGAATATGAGGTGCATGCATACGTACGCATGGGACCTATACGCCAAAGTAAAGTCGTGGCCACCATGAATATGCAGTAAGAAGAAATCTTTGGAGAGTTTTTACGCACGCAGAGAGAAAGAGAGAGAGAGGAAACAATATATATATATATATAGCTAATTAATTAATTAAGTTTGATTCTTTTGATGAAACCAACCCAACACATCATGCACATATATACAGATCATTAGATCAGACACAGACCCACCAGTCTTCCCCACACACACTTTGATGTGTTGGTTTCCTCTCTCTCTCTCTCTCTCTCTACCGTGTCTTCTTGTGACTGCCATTATCATCATCAACCTCAGAAGGAAAGCAGAAGCCTAATGTGTTATATGTACCTACAGAGAGACGACAGAGTCTCATAAATTATAACACCACCCACGCCACCTTCCCCCCTCCTACACTGACAATACCATAAATAATTCTCAACCTCCATAGATATATTCATCTCCTTCAAACTTTAAATAATTCCCCGCTGGATCAATATATATATCTATATGTATATTACTAATTAATTCGACCGTTTGATAGCTTTCGATGGGGACGAATCATATGTGTTGGAGTTTTTTTTGGGACACAGAGAAAGAAACGTTTTAGTGGGATTGATTATTATTACCACTATTGTACGACAAGACCACCTGCATTAGCAGCAACCAAAAAAAAAAAAAGGGGGAAGAAGAAGAAGCCATCATGGGATCTTACCTCAGCCGAAACAATTTCTTTTCATTTGTTAGGTGTCTCGCGCGCGCGCGCGCACACACACACACATATATAGCTTCGTCATAATTAAATAGATTGCACTTAATTAGAAGCGTCAGAATATATAGTTTGCTGATACATATTGCACTTAATGGATTGTGATTTAATTACCTAATATATATTGCATTGAATAGGAGATTATAGTATCGTCTGATGGTGTATGTTAACAATAAAAGAAGGTTCAAACTCCAATTATTCATCCCACTGCCACTATATTTCCATGTTGTCATCCTGATCTTAAGAATCTATCTGTGTGTGTGTGTGTGTGTGTAGGAAATAAAGTGAAAGTAAATATATATGGCTATATTATAATTGTGAGCAGTATATTGCAGCTTTGTTAATTTTGCTTAGGTGATAAATCATTTACCTGGGAATCGGACACAGACAAATTAATATGAGTCACCTATCTTTATAAAAGATAAGGATAGTCAGTGTGTGTGTGTGTGTGTGTGTGTTGTCTTCTACAAACACATAAGAATGAAGCAAAAAAGATGATGATAATAATAATATGATATAGATTAAATCATTGAGATTTTGATGCTTTTTTCATAGCTATATATTAATTAGAGGGGGAAAATATAATAAAATAAAAACTAGTGAAGAGAACGGCTGAATGAGACGTCGGAATATTAGACCAGAGGAGGAGTGGTGGTCCCTTCATGACGTTTCTTGAAGGTCATGTTTGCCATATATCTACGTCAAAATTAAGTTTCTCAATTTCTTTTGAATATTACACCACCCTCTAGAAAAGTTTAGACACTTCGATTATCAAAGTAGAAAAAAGATACCACCAAGAGGTTGTTTTAACTTTTAATTGCCTATCAAGCTTATGAAAATGGTAACAAAGCAGTAGAATATATAAACTTCTTGGGTCGGTTTGAATAATTAAGTATGCATATTTAGTGTGTGATCATATCTTAAATAGAATTATCTAGTAATAATTAATCGATCCCTCCTATGTATACTTAATAAGATGTAACATTGGAATATGGGAAACATAGGTTTCACTTTACGTAGCCTTGCAATTGATTTTAAGTTGTTTTGTGTAAGTGGTCCACCTACGATTAGTTTCCATAATTCCTGGCAATTATTGTCAACCCCACACACACGCACACACACACACATATAAGTAATACAATTTAATTTAATTTATTATATTCCCATGAATTTCTTTTTATCGGGACCATCCCTTTATCAACTCAGCCGCCGTGGGTTAAATTTTATTATTATGAATATATAAATGGCTCATAATTAATTATGTTTAACAAACTTAATTGGAGGCATGAACAAGGCAATGCAACAGAAGGGAGGGAAAGGCAAGGTTGATTTTGCTGCCCTATTCAATGGACGAGGAACACAAATAACTTAATTATATAATTAACAAGCATTGTCATGCCTGATTAAGAGAGCCTATTTACTTAATTGATATCTATCAATTATAGCCATCAAATAATTATGGATGGTGAAGAAAGAGGCGAAATTTATAAAGAGGATTAGCCGACTCTCTTTGTGGGACCAAACCATACACAAATTGCTCCATGCCTTTCCAAGGACTTTATTATCATCATCATCATCATTATTGTTATTATTATTATTATCATCACATACTTATAACTTATAAGAGCTAAATAACTAATCTGGGGTATTAAAAAAATTAGTTAAATTAGTTATTTATGACAAATATGTATTGATTTTTCTAAACTATCCTCTTCAATCATATGCATTAGATAATTAAAATTATCTCTTAATGACAACCTTTTTATAATTAATTGGGATATTTTGAAAAAAGATGAGAGACGAAGTATATGAAGGTCTTACATTTAGGACTAAATTTAACCTTTAATTAGTTCTTATACTAAAGACTAGAGGTTGTATATGTGTGTGTGTCTATGAACTTTGGAATCCTTCTTGTCTTATTGGGGAATTTCCTTTTCAACCTTTTTCTTCTGTTCCCTAACCTTTACTCATACTACAACCGATTTTCACACCCACCAACTATAAGGTTAGATATATACCAAATATTCCAACCATATATGCAGTCAGACCACTTGAAATTTGAAAACATATATAGAAAGTGCTCAAGAAAAAAATAATTTTCCATATTTTAATTAAGAAACTAAATAATTGAAGTATATATGTGTGATTCAGGACCCAACAATATGCACTACTTATTCTTAATTTAATTAATGTTTATCTTAATTCATATAGAGAGCAGTTAATTGGATAGTCAGATCTTCTATTCAATCGGATTACATAGGGATTATACCGGATTAGTATTAATATTTAAGACTTGTAATTAATCCGTACAGCAACCGTTGGGGTTCTTGATGTTTATGTTATTCAGAACCAAAAAAAGGTGTTTAGATTGAAGGTAAGAAAATAAAAAAGAAAATATTTTTGCGAAACATCAACTTCATTAATTAAGTCGTGATATCTAATTTAATATATTTGTTGAGTGATTTTTTTTTTTTGGGTGAAATATTTGTTGTTGAGTGATACTCCCTCCGTTCCTTATTATAAGAGACATTTGATGCTTATGGCATGTTCCTATATATAAGAGACACTTACAAGTTGTCTCTACTTTTTTGCGTTGATTTACTATTTTACCCATATTTATTATCTCCAACTTACACTCTCTCTCCCTCTCACTTCTCTTTCTTTTAATAATTTAATTGTTCTCTCTCATGCTCTCTCTCCTTATTAATGAGGGCATTTTTGGAAAAAAATTATACTTTTTACACATTAATTGTTTTTAACTAATTTTAACTGTTTTTTTGATCAACGTACTTCGGTTATTTGTCTCTTATAATAAGGAACGGAGGGAGTATTAATTTGTATGCTTGATCGTTCATATCAAAATATGGGGTTTTCATCTTTTCCTACATTCTAGTTTGTGATCTCCTTAATTCTTATATTTTGAATATTGCTTCGAAAAAAACTAAGTCGGTGAAGAGTATATCTGTCCGAAAAAAATCTGGAAAGGAGATACATACGA
Organism: Neltuma alba; assembly: GCF_004799145.2. NCBI lineage: Eukaryota > Viridiplantae > Streptophyta > Magnoliopsida > Fabales > Fabaceae > Neltuma > Neltuma alba. Next base: position 24,961 of record NW_021633764.1, read on the forward strand.
CTTTATCTAACTAAATAAAAATTTTAATTAGTGATCCAAAATGAAGCAACAGATCATAATTAACTCTCTAAATGAGAAGATCCATTATTAGAAGCGATGCTCCCAAACAATTACAAAATAAAATAAATAAATAATATAAACGTTAATATAAAATTTGGTCATCTAAATTTGTGCTCATTTTAGTTTTGATCTCTCAAGTTTCAAACTATAAGTTTTCTGAAGTTTTTTATATATTTAAAATAGTCTATATAATCTAATAAAAATGTAGACCATTCTCAACTTAATGAAACATTGATATATAGTAGTATTTTGTGGTGTAGGATAGAGTTCGCAATCTAGTTTTTTCTAATGTAGGTACAATATAAATTTAAAAAAAGTAGGTAAAATTATGGATTATTATTGGTTAGCCAATTTTTATTATAGCTACGATATATCTATAAGGTTTTAATAATTTGACCACACATGGAGATAAAGATCGTTTTTTTTTTTTGGTACTGAGAGATAACGATTAGATAATAGATTGAAAGTAACGTTTTATATTGTATTTCTGTTACAAATTTGGTCATTCCTTGATCCGTTCACGCTTCATTACTAACTAGATAGATTCAAGAAGAAAACGTCAATTTTTAATATTAGTAAGATAGTAGATGACAAATTCAAATTCAAATCACGTGTTCTTCAAAAAAAAAAAAACAAGATAAAATATTTGTGGAATATTGAGGAGGAAGGAAAAAGAGAGTATAGAGCAGAAATAATGCAAAAATAGGAAAGAAAAAAAAAAAGAAAGGAGAGAATTAAATGAAAGGAAATTGAATTACTTGAGTGAAAATAATAAAAAAAAAATAAATGAAAAATGGAAGGGCGTGAAAGGGGGCCATACATACATAACATACCCCAACAAGAACAGCCCTTCCTTCTCCATTAATTAATTAATTAATTAAATTAGATATAAATGAGGAGGGTTTAAAAAATAATAAAGCCACCAAGAAAGAAACACACGAGACTGAACCAGCAGCACAAACACAAAGCAAACTCGCTCTCCCGTCCTTGGCATCTATCTCTTCCCTGTCTCCTACTGATACCACTCTTTTATATCATCACATCCTTCTCTTCTCTGCCCATATGATTCCCATCTTTCTCTGATCTTCTTCCAACTCTCTCTCTTTTATGGCCGTTCAGGCTCAGTATCCTTCCAATATCCTCCTCCTCCACAATCACAACAACAACACCAGGTTTGCTTCTCTCTTCCTCCATCTTATTCTTCTTTCTCCTCCTCCTTAGATTCTCAATCTCCTCACTTCAATTTCTTCGGTTTTGATTATTCACAGCAACCTACAACCAGATTATGACTCTTCCTTCCCACCTGCGGAAGCACTTCTTCATCAATCTCACATGTTATTCGCCAATGGAGGTATACATATATATCTATATGTGCGTGTATATGTTGCGTGTGTATATATCTGTATATTGCTCTCTCTGCCCAGATCGTATATTCGCCAGTGGCACAGACACACGGCTAATCTAAGAGAGCTTGTTTTGATGGCTTCCTGAAACAGCAGGTAGTACGAATCCTTCAAAAAGATCATCACAAAGTAGACCGCCCATTGCGGTTGCTCAGGCAGTCCCTAATGTTGTGAATTCTATGTCTCTGCAATCTCCTCAGCTTCTGGAACTCTCTCAACTGCATAATCACCACCACAATAGCGTCTCCACCGGCCTCCGCTTATCTTCCTTCGCCGATCAACAACCACTTCACTTGCTGCCGCACCAACGACAACAATCATCGCAGGATGCATCTCATTACTCCCCTGTATCGCCTCTTTTCTCTCAAGATTTTGCCTCTCAAATCAAACAGCACCGAGACGAAATCGACCAGTTTCTTCGAGCACAGGTATTCCATTCATAAACTTATCGTTTTCATACTGGAAATTAGAATTTCCTTCCCTTAAATCCATGGTGCGAATCGGTTCTCCGAAATTGTTGTCAAGTTATTCTCGGTCTCTTTTTCGCCCCCCAAGTTTCAATTCAGACTAACTTGAAATTAACAGGAAGCGGAATTACATCGGACATTGGCGGAGAAAAGGCAGAGACACTACCGAGTGCTACTCGCCACGGCGGAAGAAACCATGGCGAGGCGGTTGAGGGAGAAAGACCTGGAGGTGGAGAAAGTCACGCGCATGAACGCCCAGTTAGAGGCACGCGCCGCGCAACTGAGCGCCGAAGCACAGCTCTGGCAGGCAAAAGCAAAAGCACAAGAAGCAACGGCCGCTTCCTTACAGGCCCAACTGCAACAGGCCATGATGAATGGTACGGCCTCAGAAAAGAGAGATGAGGGTGGGCTGTCCTGCGCGGCGGGAGCCGACGACGCCGAGTCGGTATACGTTGACCCGGACCGATTCGAACCGACCGGACCGAAATGCAGAGGGTGTGGGAAGTGGGTGGCTTCGGTGGTGGTATTGCCGTGTCGGCATCTGTGCATGTGTGCCAAATGCGACGTCCATTTCCGAGCATGTCCGGTTTGTCTTTCCCTCAAAGAGTCAACCGTTGAGGTTTTCCTAACTTAGGGCCCAATCCAATGATCGGCCCAGTAGGAGGCCCAACTGAAATAAAAAACATTAAGTTAAATATTTGAAAATAAAGGGATGAAAATTCATTTTACTACTACTAATTTTTTATTTAATTCAGATTTAGATGGGATGGAGCCTGATGAAGAGGTCTGGCCTTACATGTGATGCACACATTGTATGTGGCATTGTCTTTTTTTTAAAAAAATTTTTTTAATAACATTTGTTCTGACTCTCTTGTTTCTTGGAAATTCAATTAATATTATACATACATATTTATAAAAAAAATACATGATGATTCATTTTTAAAAAAAAAAAAACCTGAAATGTAGAATGCCATGCAACATACATGAATATTTTAATTTAATAGTTTTGGTGTTACATGTGGTTGAAAAGCTTCATAGGATTAGCATTTTTCATTTAGAGATTTTTTTTTAATTTTTTGAACAAAAAAAAAGGTGCTTCTCAGCACATGGATTGCATATGTCAAGGAACCATCAAACTTACGTGTTTGATGCTCATTAGTTTCATGAAGCGCATTGCTTATCAAATGAACCACTTTTTTTAACCTTTCTTTTACACTCCTTTTCAAAAGAAACTTACCAATTGCGTAACAGTAAAACAGTCTTTTGCCTTTTTCATAAACCCTTCCCCTCTCTGGCATAATAATAATAATAATAATAATAATAATAATAATAATAATAATATTATTATTATTATTATTATTATTATTATTATTATTTTATTTGTTTAAACATTTCCTAGTTAACTAAACGACTTTTTTAGATAATGAATATGATTGAACATAATTTTCAAAATTTGAAATTATTAACTATTTTATTTGAATTTCATAAGTAAAACTGTTAATAGGTTTTTTGTTATAAAGAGGGAACAATAATTATATTTACAAAAGCAGAACAAGGAAAGGGTTCAGGTCAAAAAACAAAAAAAAACAAAGAAGGAAGGGGTAGTAATTAAGTTGTTAATTTGCTACCAGGCGGCCTTTCAAACAGTGCAAGAGCTGTTTACTGTTGTGATTCTGAATAATCACAGACAATTTTGAAAAAATAAAAAATGAAACAATTCTTTCAGTTATTGATGCCTAACTTACGAATTAATTTACTTGTCTGATAATTACTGGTTAACACTTGATGCAAATCAAACTAATTCTTTGCATGACTCTTTTAATTAATTTAAAAATTTTATCCTTAAAACTCTTCAAATGCTCAAGAGCAAAGTTTAAGAATAAAAGTGAAATATGTTCTGTGCGAAATAAAAACCAGTTAATTAATTTTGTTTATTTTCAAAAGGAAAGAAAATTTAAAAAAGTAAAAAACGGATAAGAGGTTATTTCTGGAGTGTGCACCATTTTTGTGGTTACTACTCTTGGCGTTTTATTTATGGTCAAATTATTTTTCCAAGGGGAACCAAGACAACGTACACGTATTACAAATAATATTATGAATCACAAACGTCTCAAATTAAATTAATATTAAGAACCAACAAAGATTAGGTCTATAGCGGAAGGGGTATTCACTCACAATGTTGTGAATCAAAATTCAAGTTTATGCTCAGACACAATATTTTGAAAAAGATTGTTTTCAATAAAGAAATACACATACTAAGCAACAAAAATTAATCTTTAAGAAAATGGGATTGGCTGAATTGGCTTTTAGGCTCAAACAAAGCCCAACAAATATGAAAGCTACTATGAATTTCGAATTTTATTCATTTAAATTAAACAATTTAAAGAAACTTAAACAATATGGCATACTTTGTGGGGAAAAAGCCACTCAATGTTTGAATGAAAAGCAAAAGCTTGATATGTGCAAAAACAAACATGTCCGATTGGAAGGAATCCATATTTTTTCACCCTTCAGATAGAAGCAGCTGAGTCATATTGTTTTAACTTGAACCCATTCTCTCCCCAAAAAGCCGCCCAATTGATTCCCCAGGAAAAGCCACACAAAAAGAAAAAAAGTGTTCTTAACTCTCTTTTGTTATTCCCCATAATTTATTTTTTAAAAAAATAAGAAGAGATGGAAAATTAGAAAAGTGAAAGAAAATGATATGAGAGAGAAAAAATATCAAAGAGACCAAAACCAAACAAAAGATTTGGACAAAAGAGAATCGAAGTCATGCATCAAAGAGATTGAGTTCAATTCGAATCCAAAATGATCACCAAACTGCTCGCAGTCATTATTCTTTCTTTGAATTATTTTTTTCACAGAGTTAGTCCAAAAAAAAAACAAGAAGATTTTTAGTGAATATTATCGTCGTTACATGTGACTTTTCAAAGTTCAACCTAATTTCTCTTGAACAACCAACAATCAAATGGGAAATGCCAACAGGCAACAGGTAAATGCTAGTGTCACTTGTTAATTTGTTCTCGTTATTACGTTATTTGTTTAGCCTTTTCTTTTTAGTTCTTTTTTATTCAATACTTAATTATTTGCGGTTATAAAATTGATAGATCAAATAAGTTTTGAGGAGATAGAGTTCTGTAAATCCTCGTCGTTTCCAGTTGATAACAATGAGATTGATCATTTAGATTTTTTAAATAAAAAAAAAGAAAGAAAATTGACGCGTTTTGTTTTAAGAAGTAGCGTTACAAATAAGAAATACTCCTCTAATCCTATTTATAAGACACTTCTAATATATTTTACATAGACTAAGAAAAACCTTAAAATGTATTAACTATTTAACTCTCCATTAAAATATAACAATTTTTCAACTTTATCCATATTTAATATATACACATTTCAAAAGAAATAACTAGTTACACTAAAATAAATGAAGGACAAAATAGGATATTTACACTAAAATTTAATGAGGTGATTTATAAATAGAAAAAAAAAATCTTCTCTCTCTGTCCTATAAATAGGACCAGAGGAGTGTGTGTATTGGATAGATACAACATGATACGTAGAATACATTATTTTCAGAATTTCAAGATATGAGTATGTGTGTGTGGATGTGTATGTGTTATATATATAAATATCTATATTTTTTAGAGGATGCATACCAGTACCTTAAGTTTTAAATAATTAATAGATATAATGTATATAATAATCAATCAAAATATTAATTTTTTAAGGATTTTAAGTTGTATAGAGATATTTTGATTAAAAAAATATAGTAATACAAATGATAAAACGTGTAAATATGTAATACGTATAATGAAATGTAATACGTGTATCGTATTAGATACAGCTACGTTTATTTTTCTCAAGTCTCGGCGAGTTTTATAGGTTATATTTAATATTTGAAATGCCGTTAAAAATCAATTAGAATAATTGATATATGTAAAAATGTTCCATATTCTGTGCATCAGTTTACTTGAATTTTAATAAATTGTCTTTCATTAAAAAAAAAAAAAAGTTATGGAGGTCCTAATTTATAAATATATAATTTAACATGTTAAAAGTGTTCTATATAAGATCATAAAGAATAGACATCAAAATACTTTTTTTTGGTGTATAAAAGTTTAGGTGATCTGAGTTGGGTCACCGAATTGATCAAAATCAGAGTGTGCCTCCAATCTCAAAAAGTATTTATAGATCGATTATCAATAAAATTCTCACATCTTTAACGGAATTTAAAATTACGAGTCTGCACACTATGAATCAACTCTTTACCAACCCAATTAACTTTTAGTGACACAGGCATCAGAATTTGGTAGTCTCATTATTGAATGACACCCCCAATTCAATCCACTGCTCTGTATGTGTTGTTCCCTCTCAAGGTAAGGAACAAGAGCATTGAGTAGGAAGCATTTGGGGCTGAAAATAGAATCCCAACCTAACCTAAGAGAATGGCCCATCACTGAAACTCATATTTATAAGCAATTACCAACCCTTCGCATTTTGAGCCACGTAGAAGCCAATAATTCTCTATATGCCATAATTATATTTCAAGCCAAGCTGGTTTCATCCATCACATCAGCTGTAATTATATATATATATATATACTCCTCCGGTCCTTAATATAAGACCCATTTAACTAATTTGATTAGATTAAGAAAGTTAGGTAAGTTAGTTAATTATAAGAAAAGTGATATATTTTTTCTAAAACACCATAATCATCTTTCTTAATACCTCCTCTCCCTCTTCTATTTAATTATGGTTGAGGGAGTATCTATAGGGGTAATTTAGAGAAAATTGATAAATATGATAAATGGGTCTTATATTTAGGACCAAAACCAACTTAAAAATTGGGTCCTATATTAAGGACTGGAGGAGTATATGGTTACAACATTATATTATTCTTGGCGTCTTCCTCTTTCTGGGCATTTACCAACCCAAATTTAATTTGCACATCCTCTGTGTATTTATCACTCTGCCTCCCTCATACTCCTGCATTTACTAACTACTGATCTGAGAAATACACAATGGAATTGGTTAGTGAGGATGATATGATGAAATGAAGTGCAAGTAAAACTAATTGATGAGCAAGCCTCACAAAATTTGAGCCCACTTCATATCTCTATCTTTAATCTCACTCGTGAAATCCAAACTATGATGGCTACTTATCAATGGCCCGTTTTTCATTTTTAATTTTTTGTAAATTTGTGTGGCTGAGTGTGTGTTATATGGAATTGGATTGGTGCACAAGTCACAGTTTTGGGCTTCATGTGTGGATCAACATGTCACCCGCTTGCCTCACTCACAAAACCAACGGGGGATTGGTCTAAGTGGTAAGCGGTTTAGTATCGCTTAAGCGAGGTCTCGAGTTCAAGCCTTAGCGTATGCAGAAGTCTCCGTTGGAAGACTCACTCACCACAGCCAAGTGTGCAACGCAGGTCAGATCTAGATGTAGTCAGAGCAAAGCTCCGGTGGACTGAGTGGGCAACCAAAATAAAAAAAAACCGCCCACTGAACTTATTGCTGAGTTCTACACACACACACATACTGAGAGCATCTCCTTTTTGTCTTTTTAAATTTAACTAGATATTGGTTTTTTACATGCAGTCCAAAATGAATTAATGTGATTTTTTTATAATTTTTATAGACATTTAAGTAAATGTTATTGATTATTTCAATTTAATTTTATTCAGATTTTCATTGTTTATTTTGATTATTTGTCTTTAACTTCGTCACATACTCACATCATCTTACTATTAAATATTGGAGAAGTCCTCCTAGTTCTTCTCTGTGCTTCTTTAATTTTCATTGTATATTGCAGCCTAATATCATGAAAGTTTTTCTGTACATGAAGGGTCATGATTTTAATCCCACTCATAATTTCAAGCCGCCGGTGCTTACTTTTATAAATAAGGAAAAAAAAAACTTAATGATATTAGGCATATAAGTCTTTTTCATGTGGGTTTATTAATGGTTTTTTTTTTTCCAATTCAATTCTATCTCTTATGAAACTTCTCACTTCCAACCCAGACTTAGCTCCTAGTAACCTAATTTTCAATATCAATGTTATTGTTTAATACCAAAACCAGCAACATGGCACAATAACAACAACAAATCAAATTAGTCAATGAACATTTTTTCAACAAAATTAAGTTAAGAATATTGAATTTTATTGTTTGTGCAAAGCATTTTCAAATAGGTGCCACAATAATGAACTCTTTCCCACTCACGGATGATGGATGCCACATTTTTCCAATTCCAGGGGCACCTTTTTTTTTTAAAAAAAATTGTATATATGTCATTTTAAGAATGAAATATACTTTTTTTTAATATATATAATTGAAACCAATAATTAACTTTGTATGCATCTTTACTTTTAAGGTGGGTGAAGAAACACAATCATGCAATTTACAAATTGGCAAGTTGTTAATTAACTTTCACTCAGTACACTTTTTTTTTTTATCTTTTAAAATATATTAAACTCAAAATACTGTTCATACATTTCCCCAGATTACTTCCACTGTTTAGCGTTTCAGATTGTTTTTGCACATGCCCTAAAAATTAGAAACCAAGTTTTTGTATTTTTTATTTAAATAATGCACATATTTAATTTTACGAATAAATATATACTCTTTTAATTAAAGCTCTAATGAATGTGATTATGTGAGTGTTTGGTGGCGACAAGTAAACAGTGTAGCATGTGGCCGTTTGAGATGAGAGGAGAGGACCACAACAACACATCCAAAGAATATCTATTTTTTAAATTCCTCTTATTTATATGTTAGTAGTTTTTTTTTAAATAATTGAGAAAGTGTTTTGATAATGCATGTATGAATCATTTTTTTAAAAGATTTAATTATGCGGTATTGAATTATTTATATTCAGAAATCGTAATAACAACATATAATGCTATAAAGAATTTAATATTTTTTTGTGATTGCAATCTCTTTTTTTTCCCCAATATTTTATAGTACATGAGATTTTATTAGTAGTATCATGAAAAAAGAGGCAAAAATGAAGAAACAGGAGGCAAAAAGGACGTTCTCAGACGAGAAAGCCCATAGTTATTTATTTATTTATACTTAAATTAAGAATAATCGCTTACAAGTGACAAGTCATTTTTTTCAATCAATCATCATCCAACAGTGAACAATTTTTTTACACATTACAGTCATTACTTAATTTAATGAATTCAAAATTTGATCTTACACAAAAAATAATAATAAAACTAGATTTTCCCCCCTTCATTTGTGATTATTTTATCCGTTATAACCAGGCATGCCACGTTATAAATATTGTGGAGAAACGATGAGATTCAAATCTGGTCTGTGGGACTCAAATCAAGTAGAAAAGAAATAGAAGATATCAAGGAAAATGATTATAGTGCTTTAGAAAAAATATGTCATACTCCTCCGGTCCTAATTATAAGACCCAATTGACTTATTTGGGGAGATTAAGGAAGTAAGTTAAATTGGTTATTTATAATAAATAAGTGTTGTTATTCCTAAAATATCCTTGCTAATTAAGTATAGTGGCTAAAACTATCATTATTAGAAGTATTATCTTGGAAAAAATGCATAAATATAAGAGACAAAATGAATTAGGGTCTTATAATTAGGACCAAATAAAAAGTCAAATTGGGTCTTATAATAAGGACCGGAGGAGTATTTTTTATAATTAACTAATTTACCTAACTTTTTTAATGTAATCAAATTAGTTAAATAGGTGTTATATTAATGATTTAGGAATAACTTGCATATGACTCCCACAACGATGAGTTTAGGCTGGAAAAGGCGGCCCCGTAAGTGGGTGGCAGCTTCTAACCAGAGCTAAACTACCATCCCTCAACTCAATCATTACTTTGCCAAAACCACTAACTCACAACGCACAAGTTGGGAGAAATGGGCCCCACTCGGCCCCACTCTTCCACTAATTCCACCCCTCCTCTTTCTCTTTCTTTAATTTATCACCCACGAGTTGAAGTTGGAGGTAAATCCTCCTCCTTTGGAGTGAACTTTAATCAAACGAAGTAATTAAACAGTAAACAAAATGCAAGAAACTGATCAGTGTCCATGAATCATGTCCATTTTGCTTGATTAGCAATGAATCTTGATTGAATGCCACCTCCAAGCCACCAACAAAGAATTGGTCTGGTTGTATTAAGATTCAGTAGATTCTTTTGAGTCGTGAGTTCGGATTTTAAAAGAAATGTCTCTGCAAAGAGAGAAAGTTACGAACCTCAAACCAGACAAGTTGGTTGCTCAGATAGCTAGTAATAAGATCCAGGAAAAACCCAAGCCACCTGACATCGGATGATAATATTAAAAAAAATACTACATCTAGTCCTAAGTATAAGAAGCTGCTACTCCTTAAAATTAAATTAGTTATTTATAATAAATATGACTTTATCTCCCTAAAGTATCTTTTTAATCATGACAATCCTAGATAAAAACACTCTTAACATGTGTAATCAGTAAGGATATTTTAGAGAATAAATTATAAATATAGGAGATAAAGTAGATTAAAATTTTATATTTAATACTCCCAACTCACTTTCATATTAAGCATCAAAAGTAGTTTTTTTTTTTTTTACCATAACTTACACAATTATTATACCCAGCATCAATAGTTCGAACTATGATTTTCTTTTGAAAAAAAGAAGTGCTTGGTATCAGTAGGCCTATAAGACTTCCAGAATAAACTTGAATCTTGCGCAAGAGATTCATATATTTTTATCTAAATCCATAACGCACTTATTATCTGTATCTCTATGACTATGGTCAAAAGAAAACTTTTTTTTTAACCTTTTTATTGTTTATTGGAAATAATTATTTGCCTACTTGGTAAACGTAATTTCATCTCCCCTATTATTATTATTATTATTATTTTTGGTTCTTTCCACTTTACTTAACTTCACTCCAAATGATTTTGTTTGCTCGTTCTATTCCTTTAATCATTTACCATAATCACATCTCTCAGCTATAAAAAAATGGATATAATTAATCTGACTAATGACGTTTTTTTAATGAGGGAAAAAAGAAGGCATTCATTATAAGCTTTCACTTTTACTGTGAGCCCATCACCACATTGTTTCGCTTTGACCCTTCGTTTTTATCGATCCCAATAGCGTGTCTATATAAAATTGCCACTGTGCAATTTTTATAATTAAAAAGATAATATTGACAATTTATCTGATAAATAACACGTTCTTTAATAACCCAATAGGATTGGTCATATTTACTGCCTGACAGTATTTTAAATAAGATTCGTTCTAATAGGAAGACACGTATAGTTTAACAAAAACCAAAGAGGTAATAATCCAATCCTTTGATATAGGATAGTGAATTTTCATTAAACAAGAATAAAATTAGGGAATTTTTGCATTTTGTAAATAAGTTAATAATATTTAAAAATTTCTTAATTCTAGTAAAATATGTTAAAAGTATCTTAAAAATAAAATAAGAAACGTGTTATTTTTTTGCCAACCAAAAAGTATTATTTAAACCATGCACAAGAGTTCATATTAATAGAATTGTTTTTTTTAAAGAAAAATGAGATAGTTTTAAAATTATAAACCGCGTAAACTTTAAAGTTGGAAAAAGTAATTGCAAGTTTGTAATTATTTTTTGGGTTAATACAATTTTGGATTTCCAAAATTTCTTTTCTTCTAAATTATTAGTCTCTATAACTAAATAAAAATTTAGATCATTTTGCCTCTTAAAGAATCAAAATCTATAATTTAAAATTTCATAAAAAAATTCTTATAAATTTAAAGGACCAAAAATTATATTAAATTTTTTTTTGAGTTACGGGTATAATTTAAAATTATATATTTTGAGACTTAGAGGGTGTTTGGGAGGTTTGAAAAACACTTTTAAAAGTGTTTTTAGAAAAATCAAGATAAAATGTCTATTACATGCCCCTATAAAACCACTTATAAAATTAAAATTTGGTTTTCATCTAATCATCTATATCCATAGCCTCTCATTTATAAAAATGATTGATCAAATTTGCCAATATTTCAAAGCCACTATTAATCAACTGTAAGCTTGCATCAAAAGATGAGAAGAGCAGTAAAAGGAAAAGGAAACCCAAAAATAAGAGAACTTTTGAACTTTTTAGTATCTTTACTTTGGTTCACTTTAGGAGCATGCAAACGATGGTAATAATTAACGAAAAAAGACAATAATTTCCCCACTAAACAAGGGGGGAAAAAAAAACAAAAGCACACAACACATCATAACATATTGAGATTGTCTTTTCATGGCACGTACTGCTTTTGATTTGATGTTCCCTAAATCGAATCTCCATTTCCTAGCTTGTCGTTTTGTTCCCTTTTTCCCATGTTCGTACCAATTCTCTTATTTTTTTTAAATATATATTTATTAAGGTTATATTTCCATAGCACTAATAAATAATAAGGGTGGGTTCTATTCTATTTTACTAATCCCGACAAATCATTAATTTAAATAGGCAATAACACATGTTTTGTTGAAACCGTTAGATTCTTTCTAATTCTTTATTCAGTGTTTAGTAACTAGGTGAAATGAATCTTAGCTTAGCTTTAATTTATATATATAATAAATTAATTAGTACTTTTCTCTTTTTTTTTAATTTTAAATTTCTCCCTTCTTTTAAAAGTTTAAGCTGCCTGCTTGGACTGGCTACCATGCGCCACTAATTGTTCTTTTTTCCATTTTCCAAGCAGTTTGAGATTCTTCCATTTTTTTATAATTAAGAAACGGCCATCCAATGTTTCTTTTTTTTTTATGGTACTTTCTATGATTTTTTATAGTAATTCTTGATTTTTCATTTTAAAATTCAACAGTAATTTTTTAGATTTTTCCTTTAAAAAAGTGTTAAAATTAGGTAAAAGTAATAAATATGTTAAAAATACATTTTTTTTAAATTCTCTTATTTATAAATGGATAGATATGAGAAAAAAAGATAGAAAAAGTATTAAAAAAATCAGTTAGAGTATATAAATGAATAAAAATATATTTATTATCTAAATAAATTCAAAAAAATATTATAGTAAAATATAAATTAATTCAAAAAATTAGACCTTTCATAAATAAAGAACGGGAGAGTGTAAATAAAATTGCCGAATCTGGGTGTGCGGGTGATTGTGTCAGAACTCAAAAGTAGTGAAACTGAAATGAGTCAGCACGAGAATTCTATATTTAGATTTAAAATAGTAAGCCGCACTAGTCAGTACTAATGGGAGACGTGGCGGTTAATATGTAATGGATCGTGTTAGCTGCTGACACGTACGACCACACGTGTACATCTTGGTAACCGCCGGCAGTGGGCTGGGCAGCTGCCCCGGAACCACGGGCAGCTCAGACTAGGCCGAGCATTGGGGGAACATCACTTCGTCGAAAAAGAGCCACCTTCTTAGTTACTCCCTCTAATTATTACGGTTAATAAGTGCTGATTAATATGAATTATTTATAAGCTGATTCAAATAATCTCTACATATAATTGAGTGTTTGATTAAAATACATTTATATTAAATATGCTAACAAATACTCCCTCCGTTCCTTATTATAAGAGACGAATAACCGAATTACGTTGATAAAAAAAGTAGTTAAAATTAGTTAAGAACAATCAATGTGTAAAAAATATTATCTTTTTTCTAAAAATGCCCTCATTAATAAGGAAAGAGAGCATGAGAGAGAACAATTAAATTATTGAAAGAAAGAGAAGTGGGAGGAGAGAAAGTGTGAGTTGGAGACAATAAATATGGGTAAAATAGGAAATCAATACAAAAAAGTAAACAACTTTTAAGTGTCTCTTATATTTAGAAACATATCATAAGTATCAAATGTCTCTTATAATAAGGAACGGAGGGAGTATATTATATTGATAAAAAATTTTAAATTCATTTTTATTAAAATTTTTTCTCTCAGTGCACATACAAATCGTTCTGATACTGATTAAAAAAACAAATCATTCTCAATTCTTTTTCTTTTTACTTGCTCTCTTTCTAATAAAATTTAAATAAAGATAAAACTAAAAAAATTATAAAATATTATAAATTCTCTATCTTTCTTGCTCTCTATTTGAAATATTTTTATTTATCATAATTTAAAATTTAAAATGATCTTTAATAATAATGATCATTTTAATAAAAAATTAGGAATGCATGTAATTTTTAATACACTCTACTACTCTGAAGCTTAATATAAACTGGACAAAATTTTTTAATTTTATTCTTATTAAAATTTATATTTATATTTACAAATTATTATTATATCTTATCATTTTTTTTAGTAAAATTAAAAAATAAATATTAAATACACGACAAATAACTTCAATTTATGATCAGAGAGGGGAAAGAAAAGACCGGCGAAAGGGGAGCGAACGTCATCATGATAGGCTAGTGAGAGGGGGCGTAGGGCAATGGGGCCGGTGTGGGGCCCAATGCATCGATGTACAGGCGGGGGTGGGGCCCACGTCATGGAAGAAAACGACGAAAAGAATCTTGGGGTTTTGTGTGAGGGGCAGTGATGACGTCAGCGCTTTAATGTTCGGAAGGGCCGATTTTTCTGGGAAATGGCGAAACCGTGGGTTTAGGGCGGGAAACTTTTATTACGTAACCTCTCTTTATTTCTTTTAATTTTTTTCTTTTCGCCCTTTGGCTTTTCCGCCAGAATAATAAGGCGTCCCCGGAGACCCCAATCTGCACTCTATGCGCGTGTACACACCCCCAGACATGTTGCATGAATTTCAAGTCCCCCAACCCTACATGATCAAAAGGCTAGAGATTTTCCAAAAATATCGCTTTTAAATTTTGCATTAGATTGATGTATTATATTTGGGATAAAAAAGAAATCTTTTTATTGCTCTTATGCCTAACTTAAAAAAATAATTAACTATAAAACTATTCAAACAAGAATTGGTTTTAATCGAATAGCTTATAACTTATAAATTTGTGAATTTAAATCATACTATTAATATTAAGATCTTATTGTGAATGATCTATATATAATTCTATAAGTGCTGCTCTGAATTTGAAAGTATGCCCTGATCCTAATACGCTCCTGTGACTTATTTCACTTAAACTTTATTGTATAAAAAATAAATGTAAAAAAATCATGTAATTTATTTGCATTATTCATAATTAGTCTAATTCATTTATCAACTTTTGTGTATCTCATATGTCACACAAAATCTAATAAATCAATGTATCGTGCATCACTCAAATAATGTAACTCATTAGAATTTTTATGGTATTTATTTTGTATTAAACAGAAGAATTGAATATTAACAAACAACTGGTTGAGATGGTAAGCAGTTTCACCCTATAAGAAGAAAAATACAAATTTGAATCTCGAAAAATATATTTGTTAGGAGGATTTTAACCGTAACGCTTCTAGTCCAATAGAGATTAGTCCTAATCTCAAAGTACTATGAAAATTCTATGAGTTATATCAAAAAGAAAACATAAGAATTGAATAACTAATCTAACAAATTAAAAATTAATTAAATATATTATATGTAAAAATGTGTGTTGATTTTCTTTAAATGTGACACTTTTTTTTAGTAATTTACATTTAGAACTACATAATGTTAATTATATATATTTAGGTATGTAATATTTACTCAGAAGAAAAAGGTGTGTAATAAATAAGAGTAATTTAAAAGAAGAATAATAAAAATGAAAGACCAATGAAATTAAAGTTTTACACTTAAAATCAAAATAAGCTCTTTAATTAACTGCACACACATATAAAGATTAGATAGAACAAAGTATATGCATATATTTGTGGATTGATAAATGTGTCAAGTAATATTTTAGTCCTATTATTAAATTTTATTTTTAATATGTTTTACATAAATTAAGAAAAATATTAAATTACATTAATTTTTTATTAAAATATAACAACTTTTTAATTTTATATTTACTTAATATATAAATTTTAAAAAACAATGTATAATATAATAAATGATAAAAAGTGGTACATTTATGTTAAAAGATGTAACTATAAACAGAATAAAAAATTTTCTTTCTATCCTATTAATAGCAGCAGAAGAATATGTATAATTGTGCAAACAAAATGAATATATATATTTTTGTTTGGTAGGAAATTAGATTGAAGACAGAAGCAAGATGCTTGCTTACCCCAAGGAATGGGGTTGGTTTAAGGCGACAGTTACGTGGTGGTTCAAAATTTGAAACCACCCAAATACCCACCGCCACCGCTCCAAGTTCCTCCGTGACAAGCAAAGCGAAGATGAACTCACGGGGTGGGTGGGCCTATCAATTTCACGCGCGTGTTGAAGAGCGTGGACGCAGGCCTGCACAAAATATTGACGTGGAACAAAAAGAAGGGAAAGCACATGGGCGGTTTGGTTGGGAGAACTGGACTGATCCCTTCACTGTGTTTCTCCCTCACTCAAAAACCCTTCATGCTTTCCTCTAATTACCAAGTTGCCACTCACTCCCTCAGTCCAACCCCCCACTCTCGAGGTTTTTAAATTTTCATAAGATGTCAGACTTAAGAAAAATAATAAATAAAGATCCGGTTTTATATTATAAATATGAAATTTTGATGAAATATCTAAAATATCCGTTAATCAAATGATAAGTTGATTATAGAAAATAACAAATTCATTTTAATGAATAACAATTTCAGTAAACCACATCACAACTTGATTGAGAGGCATTTCAGATATTTTATCAAGATTTCACATTTGTAATATATTACCGGATCTTTATTTGTTATTTTTCAAATTAAGATTTCCAAATCATAATTTTACACATTGGAGGTCTTTATTTGTCATGTTTCCTAAGATGTATGCATATTAAAAATAGTAAATAATAAAATAAAATATACATTTTGCATACAATTTAATTTTCTCTGCTTTTTCAATACAAAATGCATAGATATAAAAATAAATTTACACTCAATAACGTTGGACAAAATAAATTTACATAAAATAAGATTTTAAGGGCTGTATGGAAATATTAATTTGTTGGTAAAATATAAATTTTTGATTCAATCACGCACAATTTCTTTTGAGAGGAAAATCCGACCAATGCATCCAAATGCTTCCGCTCATCCTCGTTCCTTTCGTTTCAATTACTCCTCCGGTCCTATCTACTTTTTCGGATTCACAATGTAAATAGCTTTAACTAATTAATTAAGACCAAAAAAATATAGTTAACTCGTTAGATGATAGGGTGAAGAAGAGAAAAAAATTCAAAGAATTATATTTAAGCATTGAACTTAGGGATAAAGTTGATAACTAATATTAATTACTCTTCAAATAATTTATCTTTTGAACCAAATTATTTTTCTAAAAATGACTTATATTGTGAATCAAAGAGAGTAATTATATTGAAAAATATTCAAATAAGATAATCTATTCTTATTTTCTCAGTTTCCTCTTCTTATTGGACATATGCATTCTTTTATTGAAAATAGTCATATTTAAAATACTGTTAGATATTAAGTACAAATATTTACTCTTCTAGTCCTATTTATAAATTCCTTTTAACATGTTTCATATGTACCTAGAAGAATTTTAAATTTTATTAACTCTTATTTAAAATTTAAGAACTTTTTAACTCTAACTTTATTTAATATATATTATATCTCATATAAATAAAATCAATATAATAATAAATAGCAGGTAAAAATATATATCTATATAAAAGATTTTTCAAAATACCTTATAAATAAAATCAAAAAATATTTTTTATCTTATAAATAAAACTAGAAGAGTAAACATTAAGAGGGTTAGCCTCTTCCCTTCTGATGGTCGAAAATTCGCTTTTTGAGTCTCACAGGACAAGACCTTCCCCCCCCCCCCCCCCCAAACCAAAAAACCCCACCCAGAACAGTGGCACAAATGCAATTTTGTGCCTATCCCATGGTAACTTGGTCCCCCCCACGATCCAATTTCTAGAAAATGAAAATATCAAGGCAGGACATTAAATTAATGATTAATAAAGGAATTAAATAATTGAAAACTGGAAGATGCAGGTATTTGGAGCCAATGGATTTCGCAGCACGGATTCACACAGCCTGCCGCTGTTTATAATCTCAGTTACGCATTCAACAAACGAAAAGCCTCCGCCTTCGCTTTCCCCCAATCACCACACCCATCAACCACATCCCCTTTATATACAAGCCTTCTCTTCTTCTTCCTCTCCCATCATCACTCCGCCTTTTTACGTTTTTCTTCGCCAAATATCATCACTTCGGTCTCCACAACTGGCAGATCCATTAATGGACTCATCCAGTGCTTCCATTAAAAGACCTTGTTTCTTGGAAGAAAACTGCGGTTTGGCTTTCTTAGCAGACATGGAAGCGGGCTATTCTGGGCAGAATCACCATCATTATCAACAGGGTTTTGTGTCGAAGTCTATGGGTTATGCTATAATTAATAGGTCTAGTTTCAGAAGCCTTCCTGGTTCATCGCCGAGATCTGGGAGATTTTATGATGCTAGATATGAGGATCACCAACCCTACTTTCTTGAAGCCTGTCATCTCTGCAAAAAACCGCTTCAGAACAGGGACATCTTCATGTACAGGTTAGAAAATGGATCTGTTCTCTTCTTTTCTGTGTCATGACCATCTGGATTTTTTTTTTTGACATTGAAAACTCATTTCGATGAGATTTTGAATATGTTTGAAGCCGATTTTGATGGTAGTTTCTATTGTTATTGCAGAGGGGACACTCCTTTTTGTAGCGAAGAGTGCAGGCAAGAGCAAATAGACATGGATGAAGCTATTGAGAAGGATAGGAACCTGTCTTCTTCAATGAAGGCTATGAGAAAGAAACAGCAGAGAGAATCTACCTCACCCAATAAGAGTCAGGATTACTCTTGCGTAAGAGGAACTATTGCTGCTGCTTCTTAGTTGAACAGAAACATGCTAAGAGTGCAGAACTGGCACACTGCTGCAATATTTCCCTGAAAGGGAAAAAAGGTCCGAGTGTAAAAGGGAAAAATAAAGACAGAAAACAGGATGAAGAAAAAGAAAGAAAAAGATACATAAGGAAGAAAAGAAAGACATGAAAGTTTTCAACAACTTAACTTTCGATGAAGAAGGGTCATATTGATGGAGAGGAGAGATTGTCCATTTAGATTATGGAAAAGTTTTGTGAATGTAACTGTCTATGTGCACAGGTTGAGAAGTGTGGTGTGTTGTTCCTGAGAGATGCTCTCCACAAAATGGCTCATTTTTACCAGTTTTCTCTGTTCATTTTCCTGAGGTTTTGTTTCTAGGTTCTTGGTTATGGTTGTGCTGAGTTTAGTCTCAGTCTTGGAGAAGAAACCCAGAGCAAGGCAGAGTTCTTTCCCCTGATGTAAATTTTCTTTTTTCTTTTTGGTTTTAATTTCGAAGAATCAACAATCCTCGTGTTAAATGAAACCAGACAGAAATCTTGAATTGAGATACTATTGGTCGGAGATACTGATGCTGGCGGCCGGCAGCATTGGAAGACGTAGGAAAATTGGAGATCTTATACGAGTCTGAGAATTGAAGCTAAGATATTAACGAAGTCGCATAGTAAGAATCAAAATGTACTGAACCGAGATAAGATACTACTAATTTGGAAATCAACTATTGTATCATCATTTCATTTTATTCATTGACAGCTAACCTGGGCGTCTCAAGTATTGCAAAAGCTTAGAAAGTCGACAACCTAAAAATTCGAGCCAAGATCATATCAATCTCGTGTGTTGTTCCTTTTTCCCCTCCTGCCTTTTCCCCCTGGCTGTCTCGGATTTGTTAGGAGGAAGTACCTGCGCGGTGGCCTTATCAACCCCACCAATTTCTACGTAATTGCGGCTGCTTTCAGAGAGAAGAATGGTAAGAGAACAATGGTCAAGAATTAAAAACACGAGATGAAAACCCGGATGATGATGTGAAGAATACGTACCAAATGTAGTTCAATAGAGCAAGCTGATGAACAGTGTCTTGCTTTCTTGCTTAGCCTATTTATCTACAAGTTAGAGTAAGTACCACTGACATAATTTGAACCATTGGCAGGAGGCTACTTTCTAATTTTTTCAGGCCAGCCGCTTTGACCAAAACAAAACTCCTCCCGAGCAATCATAAAAGTAAACCCTCCCGTGGTGCCAAGCTAGTGTACCGAGTAATTTAAGAAAGACATAAACAAGTGATTTCAAAATAGCTTTTGACTCTGAGAGAAAGAAATGGGTGTATGCAATTCTTATTCGCTTGAGGGTAAATTAGATGCATCCAACCTATGATGACAATTTTGTGATGTTCATAGTTCCCAATGGAAGGAAATGAAGAAAAAACAAATTCTAGATACTTTGTTGTGTATAATATCATCCCTTAGCTATCATAATACTCCTCCCTCCGGTCTTTAATATAAGACTTATTTATCTAATTTGATTAGATTAAAAAAGTTAGGTAAGTTAGTTAATTATAAGAAAAAATAATACATTTTCCCTAAAACACCATAATCATCTTTTTTAATATCCCATCTCCCTCTTCTACTTGATTATGGGTAAGGGAGTATCTATAGGGGTAATTTAGAAAAAATTG